>NC_136470.1:124415293-124435293 GCF_902686455.1 Sciurus vulgaris
GTAGTACAAGCCATTTTCCCAATAACTACAGGTTAGTGACAGGTTGCCAGGTGATAAGATGGCCATTGCATGAGAGCAGGAGGCCATTGATTTGACGATCATTGCATATTCATGCAACACATTACCCTTGCTGCATGTAAAGGATTTTGCAAATTAGATTGTCTTGCATTCTCCTGAATAAGGAAATTTTATAAATTATATACATGTAAATATATATTATATATATCATCATATAAACCTGAATATTAAATGGCATGACCTCTCCCTGATCTTTTAAAAATATCTGGAGATACTTTGATATTTTTGTATCTAGTAGGTTTTTTTTCTTTGTTAAAATACATAGTAAATTTACCATCTAACTTACATATATATATATATATATATATATATCCATGCATCAGATTGTCTTCATATTTTCTGGCCAGTACCCAGTCTGAGAGTTCAGATGCAAGGAGTTCAGGGCTGGCACCGCCTTCTCCTTCCTCTGGCTGATAGCCTTGGGTTATGCAGCCATGTTGAATTATTTGTGAATTTCCATTATCCATGGAAGCCTCTCTCATTTCTCTGGAGGACTAATTGTTGACCCTGTTTTTCTTTTTTTTCCCCAGTAGGCTTAAATGTCTCATGTTGGCAGTCATTTTGGGCCAGCTGTAGTGGGACGAGCCACTGGGATCCTGTTCCTGGCTCCCTGTTCTCTGGCTGGCCTGGCTTGCTGTGTGCCAGACCATCCCGGGTTCCCAGAGCAAGGCATAGGCCAGAGATGCTCCCCTCGTCTCCCTCATGCTGGCAGCACCAGGATCCAACCAGGTTCTTACAGGTCAAGGGAGCAAAGAAGGAGGGTGGGAAATGCAGGAGACACACAGGTCAGAAAGTTTCCTCTGTCTCTCTTTTTCCTCTTCTGCAGTTAGTGCTTTGAAAACTCATCTTGGGAGGAATCCAAAGCCTCTGAGACAGAAGCACACATCATTCTGCAGATCCTGGTGGTGGTGATGGGGGCGGAGGGAGGCAGAGAATTCCCGTTTTGGATGGGCCACTGCCTTGATGGCCCAGGTGTCTTTGGAAATCACCTCTTGTCAGAGGAAAGGAGCAAATGAAAAGGGAGAAAACAGGGAGTGGGGGAGGGAGCAACAGAAACAGAGAAAGGCCTTTGCTGAGCCCATGCCTTTGTGCACTGCATTCAGACTGATTTGTACCCTTTGTAGTATTAATTATTTGTGAGAGCGGGATAACAGGAGTACCCAGCTCACCCATTATTTCCTGCATAAAAAAAGGCACACAGAAGCCGCTGATCATTTTTGAATTAGCAAACATGATACTAAAAAAAAAAAAAGCATAAAAAAATTCATTAATACCATCAGGGATTAGGAGGCTGATTAAAGTGTAGCTGTTAGCGTATGCAAATGAGCGATAGGCATTTATCGGGGCCTTTGCAAGCCGTCTCGGAGCTGTAAAGCCCACGTATGTTTTTCAGCTGATTAAAATAGTTTTAAGTTCTGGAGAATTTTTTTTTTTGGTAGGGAATTAAAAAAAGAGACGGTCTCCACTTTCCCTTTTGGCGAAATTTCTCTAAAGTATACTCCAACCGTTCCACTCCACTGCACTCTCTCCTGCAGCCTCTTCTCTGGAGAGTGAGGAGTAGGCTGCATTCTAGCCACAGAGAGCTGAGCGCTGTCCCACGTGGATCCCCTAGAGTTTTCTAGAACTCCTGTGGCAAGTTGGATGGGGACCTTCACAATGGCCCAAGGAGCACCAGGGCTCCAGATTCTGCCCCAGGATGAACAGCCCCCTGCCCGGCCTCAGGTTGAAGGCAAATGAAAAAGGGAATCTATTGCCCAAGAACAGGGTATCAAGTGCTCCCTCACCCGAGGAGGCCAGGCATGCTCACTCCAGGGTCCTGGTTTTGTGAGGCAGGGAGGGGCAGGGGCAGGGTAAGTTAGCAAGCAGGGGCTGGGAGATCAGAATGGCCACTGACTCAGGTACTGAAGGAGACCTGGTGATCACGGCTGCCCTTGGCCTGGCAGCAAAGGCATTGTGGGAGAAGGAAAGGAAAGAGGGAATGACTGTTTACATTGGGTCCAAATTCAAATGCTCTTTTCCAGACTTTGTACTGGCATATGAGAGTGTGATGTTCACCCTCAGGGTCACAGCCAACAACAACAACATCAACACTAACAAGTGTTAGTTATTAAGCAATCACTTTGTGGTGGTCACTGTTCTAACCCTTTACATGGCTGATCTTATTTGGTTCCTACCACGTCTATAGCAGGCAATAGTACTCTATCCTCAATATGCAACAAAAAAATCAGAGAAGTCTGACCCTTTCCTGGCATCCATACTGCTGGCTACTAGCATGCTGGTTCTCTCCACAGGATCCTGAACTAAGGGATCCCTAACTAGCTTCCTACTTCTACCCCAGTTCCTCCCCTCTGCCTGGTTTATTATTCTCAGAACAGCAGGCGGAGGGATATGTTTATAAAAGAGTCACATCAGATCATCCCTCTGTTCAAAGCTGTCGGTAGCTGCCTTTCCCACTTGGTGTAAAGGCCAAGGTCTTATCAGTGACCACACAGAGCTACACAGTCTGCCCTATCACTTCTCTGGCCTCGTGTCCATCCCCCTCCCTGAGTCCACTCCACATAGTACAGCTTCCTTAGGTTCTCTCAAAAGCTCTAAACACACTCCCATCTTGCTTTATTTTTTCTTTTAGCCATAACACTTATTTCTTCTTCTACAGTGTATAAAGTACTTACTGATCACATTTATTGTCTATCGTGCTCAACTAGACTAAAAACTCCCTGAGGGCAAGGATCTCTATTTTGGTCACCAATATGTTTCAAGAATCTAAACATGGCACTAATTATGAGCTCATTATTATTTGCCTTTTATTTTTTGTTTGTTGTTTTTAGTTATGCATGACAGTAGAATTTATTTTGACATATTATACACGTATGGAGTATAGCTTCCCATTCTTGTGGTTGTATATGATGTGGAGTCACACTGTTGTGCATTCATATATGAACACAGGAAAGTTATGTACAGTTCATTCTACTGTCTAATTAGTTGTTGGTTTAAAGTAATTTGTAAACATTTTCAGAAGTGATTTAAAAGTGTATGGTAAAAGTCCTGCAAGGCTAGGAATCACATCTGTCTTGGCCATCACTCTTAGCCCATAGTATAGGGAATAAATATTCATTGAATGGATAAATAAATGGAACTAAACTTAGCAATCAATATTTCCACTCAAAGGTATCCATTTCCAGTTTTGGTCACACATTTGGAAGTAAACCTCCTTAATCATTAATACTTGGATGATTCTTATTAGTTCCTAAAATCCACTATATTAAAAAATTGTTTTCCAGTCTGACAAAGCCAAGACTTCCTTTAGAAGTGTTTTCTTTTTTCTGTAATGAGCTGAAATCAGAGAACAGTTTGGGCCCCCTGTGTGGTGAGTAGTCTCTAGGACTCAAGGTTATATGAAAGGCAAAATCAGCATAAATTCAAGTCCTAAAATTGCCACCTCCCAAGCTCATCTTCTTGTCTTCTCTGGAGCTTTCACATGAAATCCAGGAGAAGGGCTTCCCGGCTCGCTTCCCAGGTGGCCACTTCCACTTATCATGTGTTAAGGAAAAAGTTGGCTGCCAGGTGGGAATAAACTGGAGTTTGCTGAAATATCCAACACAGGAATTGATTTATTGAGCATTAACTCAGTAGCCTGGTGGCAGACTTGGAGGGGGGAGGTAAGGAGTGAGAGAGAGGATGAAGAAACAATGATTTTAGCACAGCCCCTGGTTTTAAGGAGTGTGGAGTGTAGTTAGTGAGTTTGGGCAGGCCCATAGGGCCTGGGCCAATGGGAGGCAAGTGGGTGTGACTCAAGGAGAAGGAGCCAATCAGCGTTTAGGACATGGCCTTTGAAGGGAGGGAACGAAAGCCTCCTGTGTTGTGGACACGTTGCACAGAGCAGGAAAGGGGAGGAAGGGGCAGTGACAGTTTGTTGGAGGAGAGACTGAAGGCCAAGTTGGAAGGGCAAACCGAAGAAAGTCACTTTGTCAAACGAGCCCTGGGCTTTCATGTGAGGTAGCTATGCTTAACCAAGTCTTTGCTCTGTAGGTAGCAGGGAGCTCCCAAACAGGGTCACAACCAGGGGGAAGGAAAGGAAACACGTGCCTAGCGTGCAAAATATGAGGGACTGCCAAAGCACTCAGTAGTCAAGATAATAATACTTTAATGAAAGTATTTAAAGATCAAATCAACAAAGTATAGCTGGCCTTTTTATAAATAGAGTTTTGCCCAAAGTGTTTGCATTGGGGAATGACATGTTGAAAGTCCCATTTTACAAGCCTGATCTGGCAGTAGACAGCTCATCTGGGAAGGCCCGTTTGAGCCCAGAGCCTGCCTCTGCCTCATCAGAAGGGAAGTGGGAGGCCCTGGAGCTGGGGCAGCACGTGGTCCAGGAAGCACCCTTCTCTCGCTCCTGTCCATCTTCCTATTTTTCCCCCCATCACGATGCTACCTTTCTGGCTTCTACTGTCTCCTGTTCTGAGGGCACTGATAATATCAAATTTGAATGGGAAAGACAATTATGTAAACAGTTACCCACGTCAGAACGAAATGGAAGGTGGCATCTAAACTTGGCTTTTCAGAACAATTTGACTTGGTTAAGCATAGACCGTGGAAGGACTGACCTGGGCTCACACCCTTGCTCTGCCATTTGCTAGGTGTGTTACCTAGGACAGGTCATTGGACTATTTTTGAGTTTCATTTTCCTTCTCAGTAAAATAGGGATCATAATAACCCTATCCTCACAAGATCATCATGAGGTTTGTGTGAGATATTAGGCTCAATCCTAGAATGGTCCTGTTCAAGATTATTATTAATGTTTCTTAACACAGACTCACATGATAGTTCATCCATCAAATAAAAAGCAATTCCATAAATGAAAGCAACATTGGAAATTCCAGCTGTCTGGAATGGAATATGGCCATTTTCCAGGAAAATCCAGAGGACTTCTAATGTTACACTTCCCAGAAGCATACACAATTCATCAGTTAATCAACCAACATATGCTTATGAAATACTTGTTGTTTGTAAGCTAGGCATGTGGATGACCCAAAGAAGTACATCTTGGTCTGCACTGTACCTAGAATCTGGTAGATAAGACTTATGTAATGTGCACCCATTTTATTTTTTTATTTATTTTTATTTTTATTTTTGCCCCATGCTTTCCATGTATCCCTTTCTGATAACAACACCTGACATTTTTCTGTGGGAAACTACCCTGTTCCCAATTCTCAGCCCCAATCAGTATGGTGTTGGCCCCAATCCCTCTCCAGGTTCAGGTGAACCTGAGATGCAGCCTCAGCCAATCAGAGCATTGCCTTTCCCTGGCCACAGTAATGGGCTCAGGGATGGGCACAGGACCCAATCAGAGTCATGGAGACCCAGTGAAACTTGCTGGGTGTGCTGTTTTCTTTTTCTTTTCCCCCACTTAAATAGAACATACGGACATGAGACTGAAGTCGTTAACATTTGACCATCACAGAGAAAAAAACAATTCTAAAAAGAAATGAAGGGAAAGGGGGATGAGGAAGGGAGGATGGAGAGATCCTACTAATTATTCAAGCCGCAGAAACAAACCATATTTGAATTTCAGCAATTCAAATACTTAAATGTTGGTTTAAAACACAGTATTATGATGTGGTGAGACTTTGTGGTACGTTTCCTCCAGCTTCCACCACATTTTGACTTCTCTGTATGTGTCCTATTCTTAACTGCTACCTGTGTATATTATTTGACATCAGGCTTGTGCCTAGCTCTCTTACTTTGACAGACTATAAGGAAGACCAAAAGACCTTTTCTAAACATGTAGTCTACTTATTTGACTTGCTTGCAATAAGAATAATTCTGGTTCAATTTAGAACAAATATCCAGATTAATTTATACTGTGGGCAAACTATAGTCATTGACCATAAAAACTTAAAATTTACAAGATATCAGAATATCACCTTGAGAAGACTTAGGAAGTTCCTCCCATACTTCATCTTCATCTTAAGGTCTTTTACATGAGTTTGTATTAGTTGTCTCCTCTTTTTCAAGTCAAAGTCACAATTTTGGGTTTAAGTGAGTTCCCCTTTATTTGATTATATGACTTAACCAGGCAAAACTTGGAGGACACCCAAAACAGACATTTTTCCATCATTAGTTTTAGGTACCACACCTTGCCAGTGCTACTGATTGTATGTAGTATAGGGTCAGCACTGTCTCACGTCTTACTTGCCTCCTTTTAAAGAGTTTCTGTATCACACAAACTGCATGTCTTTTTAGCAAAAGTATAGTAGGTGCAGTAATGAAATTATTGGTTCAGGGAAGGGAATTGATGACAAATAACTTTTCTGACAAATGGAATTCATTGTGACCAGTCAATGTTGTTGGCATAATTGAGTTTAGTGTCACAGCAGAACTCACCCCTTGAGAATTAAGTGAATTTTTGTTTCCAGTAACTCATTGTCATTGTTAGCACAGATGAGTTTGAATCTGATTTTGGTCTTAAAATTTTAGAGAAATTATTGTGATAATTTCAAAATATTTGGCATCAATTCACTTCCTATGCCAATAATTTTATTGCTGCACCTACAATGTGCGTGCTCAAGAGACACGCAATTTGTATGACGCGGATCTCTTAAAGGAGATGAATAAGAAGGCAAGTAAGAGATTTGACTGTCTGACCCAATGTGACTAATGAAGCCTGCTTCACCTGAGGTGACAGCTGAGGCTCCCACATTCACTGGCCATGACAAATCAGAATGAGAGAACTTGCCCTTTGTGTCCAACTCTGCAGCATAGATTAAGACCTGGCCATAAACCAACCCTGGTTTCTGCTCCTGATGGCACCATTATCATTTTAAAACTTATCATTTATTCATTAAAGCAATCCCAAAGCTTATGGGGGTTGTTGACAGAACATAAATACAAACATAAAAATAAATCAGACGAAGTCCTCTGGAGCTGCCTGGGACTTCAGGATCAACTGGTCCAGTCCTCTGCAGCAAAGTTACAGTCATTGTGTTCTTTACTTCTGTCCCCATGTCTTTATTTCTAAGATCACCTTTAAGATGAAAGACCTCCATGAGGTGCTCTGTGAAAGGTCTTGTTCTTTCATTTGGTTCACGAGATAATGTGTCCCATGACTTGCTATCACCTCACTAGAGTCCAGCTGGGACCTCTCTTACAGGTCTACTTAGGGATCTCATACCCTCTGGGCTTCTGAAGTCCAGGTTGAATATGGTGAGGTCTCTCAGATTTCTTCCTGTGCTGCTTTGTTGGTTCTCTATTGATACCACCTAGCTGGGCATCTTTCCCCAAATATTCACACTTACCTGTATTGAAATGCAGTACTGGACATGATAGCTAATAACTATTTCAAGTAGAGAAATGGAAATCCTTTCACACATACACACATTCCTTCAAGTTATGTTTCCTCTAATAAGTGACAACTTCCCTTGACTTCAGTTATGTGTTATAAAATGACATGTTGGACTATATGATCTTTAGGATCTCTCTTTTGGATCTGCTCTGATAGATGAAGACTGAATACATACACTTTCAGAATGAACATAGGTAGCAATATTACTCAGATATTCCCTGTCAAATTGATTAAATAGGATAAAAGAAAAGAAAAGGTTTGTTATAAGCATCTTCCTGAAGAAATTCACCTGTGTAGATTATGAGTCTGGTTTACTCTCTTTTAGGAAATGTCACTTGTAGGCTTTGGATATACTTTATTGGTAAAATAAAAGCTTTTGACGAGTCAGATAGCATGTTACAAAAAAGTCTAGTTGAAGTATTTTAGAATTGGAAGCTTCTTTTAGTTACTGCTGCAATATTATCTCTGACGTAATTCTTTCCTCTTTGTCCTTGATTTTCCATCAGTTAACGGGGATTCCATGCTACTTTACAGAAGGTTTATCAACCAGATGAGGTTTATCAACAGTGAGATCTACCACTTGCGAATTATAAGAAAGTTGGTTGTCGACAGTTTTTTTAAATGCATATGTAGGTGATGGCAACTTCTGGAGAGCAGAGTCTGGCTCCCTCTGACTTCACCCTAGTTTACAGTAGGACTTTGTAAAGTCCAGTGAGTAACTGACCAGTGTGTTAGGTCAAGACGTTCACTTTTTTCCAATAAACAAAGTTTCTTATAAGGAACTTGTTTTATCTTACTGTTTTCCTTTCTGTTACCAACAATCATGATGACAGATTTAACATTCTGTTAAAGGAAGGGAGAAGAAGAAGAAAGGGAAAACAAAGGAGGCCAGGCTCCAGAGCACCATTTGTGAAATATAAATGCTAAAGTACATTTGTTTTCCCATCAAATTCTAAGTCGCAGTTTCCTAGCTATTTATGTTTTGTGACTGTTAAAAAAAAAAAAAAAAAAAAACCGTTTCAGAAGAAAGATGAGCCATGATTCTATGGAAGTTGCTTACAACACTATTTTCATTGTTCAAAAAACCAAAATCAACCTAAGCTAAAATGTCTTGCTGATGTCCCTAAAATATTCCGTCTTTGGACAGAACCATTAACTATTTTTAAAAAGCCAATAATCAATAAGTCTTAATTTGTTGCACTGACATTTGTGCAGGTTTCATCTGGATGAAATTAATTAGAAAGAAAATGTTTTCTCAGCGATTGGTGAGAGGAAGGGAGTCCGGTGGCAAGAGAAGTTTGACCCTGTATTGTGGAAACATTTTAATGAGGTTAAAGCCTCAGCGCGCTTGGATCCAGCAGCTTGTCCAGTGTGCACTGATGTTTCCAATGGGGTACCGAAGTCTTCCAAGATGGACTAATGACTTTGAAGGCATTTTGTGGGTCACTGGAGTTCTAGGTGACCACTGAGTATAGAGTATGTGACATAAACGTCTGGAGAGAGAGTCGTGAAGAAGAGCCCAGCACCCCTCCCTCCACATTCTCAACCTGGTTAGCCTGGTCTCTGAACTCTGCTAATTGAAGTGAGGTCAGATCCCAATTTATTGGCACCAAAGGGCACCATGGATTCCATAAGGGCCTCATGGTACCACCCTGCCTGTGACATTCACAGGGGATCACCAGGTTCTGGGAAGAGTGGGGAAGGAAATCCATCCCAGGGCCCTTGGGGGATAGCAGTTACTTTAATTGCTTTAGGAATCCTTCACATGAATGAGACTAATAGGGATACATGAAGAAAATGCTGGCCAGACTTGATCAAATACATTGAATTTTCCCCTTGGTGTATAATTAGGTTAAGAGAAGTAAGCACTTCAGAGTAGATCCAAGGCATTGGCTCCTCATTAACCAGTCTCCAGGGAAGACCTGGAGGTCCTGCACACCTAGGTTCTCTCCCCTAGGGAAGAGGTGTCACCTGTCAGAAGCTATGGGGAAGGTCAGTCCTGCTCAGGTCCAAGGCCTGTGGAGGAGTAGTGGAGGCTGAATGTGGTGGACTCTGATCATAACTGGACTTCTCTCTTTTGAATGGTCTTTTCCAATTGGGGGTCACATTCTCCTCCTCATCTACCCTGTTTTCCCTCTTGGGTAGACTCAGAAGGGTGCTGTCTGTTGAGGAAGGGCTCTCCCAGCAGTTCAGAGGATGGTAGCCCAGTGAACAGGAGATAAGAAGACTTCAAACTGCAAAGCAAGAGTCATGGTCAGAAATATGGTCTTTCAAGAATGTGCCTGAGGCTTATGCAGAACCTCAGCATGTGAGGGAGGGCAGCAAGAAAATGGGCGCAGGAGTCAGCAGCGGGTGCTGGTCTTGTGTTCCCGTTCAGGGAGATAATAGTTTGCTATGTGTCAGTTACTGTGTTAAGTATCTTACACACACTATTTTCTTGATGCTCATAGTCATGCCACAAAACACATTAGAGAAAAAGGAACTGAGGCACAGAGAGTTTAAGGAACTTAGTGAAGGTCACATAGTTGGAGAGCGGATGAAGCCAATCTAAGTGCATTTTCCTTCCCCCTGACCTCTGTTGTGAATGGCTCAAGTTGGCCTCACTGCTGGAGAACATCTCACTATGGTAAAATAGTAAAAGGATCAGTGATGAGTTCCTGGAGGGCATGGTAGATATATAAGGTTCAGAAAGAAAGAAGAAGCATCCTTAAGGATGAAGAAGACCAATATCAGTGATGGTGACGTGTGACACTGGAGAAAGGAGAATTTCCGCATCATTTGAGCTACACGTGCATGGGATTCTTCACAAAAAGGGTGAATCTGAACTTCTAAGAAGATTCCTGCAGAGGCATGTAGAACACCAGGCAGGCATTGGGGTGACAGAAATCTATATACCCCTTCATTGCCCTGCCCCTGCAGGTAAGAGGCGTGTCTAGTAGGTTGGAGATGTGAGGACACTCACATGTGCAACCAGGGGAGGATGGATAAGAGGTGGTTGCCTTCTGGAATCACAAACCCAGGGTGTGACATAACAGCCTGCCAGACTCTGAAGACACACCATCTCCCTGTTCTGCTAATGTGTGGGCCCTCGCTCCCAAGTATTAACTTAGCCCCACCATGTGCTGGGAAGTGGAAAGACAAAAGTACACATGGTAGCAACGCTGTCTTCAAGGAGCTCAAACTTGACAAGATGTAAACCAAAAATGCCCAAGAAGGAATCTGTTTTCGATCCCAAATTGAGGTATAGGAGCATCGAGCTCTGAGCTGGGATGAGGACAGAAGTCGGCTTCCTTTGGGGATGGGGTTCAAATCTCTCAGAACATGTCACACTTAGGGGTGGAGAGAAATAGCAGGTGGAAGTGGGGAAAAAGGAAAGACATTTCAAGAAGAAAAAAGAAGAAATAAGGTCCTCAAAAATGATTTGCGATTCTGTAGGAAGTTGAAAGTCTTGGGAGCAGAGAGAATTTTCTTCTGTGTCAATCTGTTAGGAGGCCATGGTCACTGAAGAGTAGATTATAGGTGATTAACTAAAGAGGATTTGCTTTCCCAGTCCACTTAAGAACTGAGGGATGATGACTAAGGACACACGCTAAGACTGCTTGATCAACGACCCACAAGCCTGCTACAGAGAAACACCTAGACCAGCTTGGGAGGCCAGATAGTTGAAGGACCATGTGTGTGATCCCTGAAGAAGGCGGTCAACGGAAGGAGTACGTGAGGGGAGGAAGATGGATGGTTTTAACTCAATGAATAGTTACATGACCTTGGATAACTGACTTCCCTGCTCTGGGCCTTGGTTTTACTTCACTCTGTATAATGAAGGAATTGGACAAGAAGGTCACTGTTTCTTTGCTGCCACGTGCTCTAATTTTCTTTTATTTGAGTTCTCTGAGAAATGGATTGGGACTAACAGTTCCTGTAGGGTTTGGCACAAGAGTGAATTTCAGCTTTCTGTATATTGGTAAAGCATGAATTTAAAAATATAAGTAAATAGAAGGAAGACCAGTAGAATAGAGGAAGGGAAATAGGGGAAATAGAAGGGAAGAAAAAGGGGAAGAAAAAATAGAAAGAGCAAGCACACACACATTTAACATTTTCCTTTTGGAAAGACCTGGTTGAGACCTGTGGCCTGGTACCACAGGTTGACAGAACCAGATGACATTGGTGAAAAGGAAGAGGAGAGGCCTGGTAGTTTCTTAAGAAAGTCCAATCCTTCATGGATCCAGGGCAGATTGAAGAGAAACTTCTAGGAGAGTTGCTCTGGAGAGAGGCTCAGTGTGCTGCTTTTATAGCCAACACTGCAGCCTGGCCAGGCACCCTTAGGACATGAAACACAGGACCTGCGGCTTCCTCACTTCCATTCAAAGAACTGGCCGTCTGATGAATTCTTGGCTTGATACGCTGTTAATCTCCGAGAAGCTGGAGACAGCCGTAGCAGGATCTGCTCCTCTGAATTCATTTCCGGTCTGAAGTTCTAGGGAAAAAATAATGCTTAAAGACATAAGAGACAAAAAGTGAGTTAAAAATATTTTATGTGTGTATTAAATATATATATGTATATTTTGTGTGTGTATAGTTTTGGATGCTGGGGATTGAATCCAGGGTCTTGTGTGATTTTTGTGGAGTAAAATAATCAAGAAAAAAAAAAAAAAAAAGAAATGAATAGCTCTATTACTAGGGAAAATTGGTGCAATAGCCTAAAAAAGAATAACTTCTTTTGTTTTCTTATTTTGAGCCTCACCAGAACCTGGCAGGCAGGGTTGATTTTGCAGAGGAAGAAACAAGCCCAAAGTGTGAAACCTGGGTAGGAATCTGGGTCGGCTGCCTCCTGAAGCCCTCCTGCTACTGTTCTGCTCACCGGTGGAAGAAATTGTGCCAATGGACACATTTTTAAAATCCAATATAAAGCAAAGACTTTCTCTCATTACAGAACTATTTGGAGAATATGCAAAGAGATAAAATGGAACTTTTAAAACACCCCATTCAGAGATAACCAGCATTATGTTTAGGTGTTTTCCCTCGAACTTCTTATTTTGAAACAATTGTAAGCTGCAAAAATTTGAAAGACAATGAATCCCTAGGGACCCTTCACCCAGACTCATCAGTTGCTAACGTTCTGCTGTGTTGCCCTTATCTGTCTTGGCTGAACTATTTGGAAGTCATGTGTAGACCCGACATTTCACCCCTGAGCATTTTGGCTTATGGATTGTAAGAGCAAGTTCCTATCCCTATAAAGCTGCAATAACATTATCACGACCCAAACTTCAATACTGATTTAAGAATATCATCTAACAGTCTGTATTCACATTCCCCAATAGTCCCCCAAACATCTGTTGTAACCTTTTAATTTTGATCCGAGATCTGAGTTTCATGTGCTGCCTCTGTTGGCATTTCTCTAGAATCCTTTAAACCAAAAGAGTCCTACTTTTATTTCTTTTTGGTCTTTGATGGTGTTGACATTTTTGGAGTGTTCAGACCAGCCCTCTTTGAATTATTTTCAGATTTTGTTGTCATTACTAGATTCATGTTAAATATTTTTGGTAAGAATGCCACACATAGGTAATGCTTTGTACATTTTGGAGATTTAATTGTTTGTACTGAACTTAAATTGCTTTTCTAATCAGAAAACAGAATAATGCATGTCATTGTTGAAAAAAGCTTTCAGATACATTTCAGCAATACCATAGCACTTGGTGCCTCGCCCTGTGCTTAATCCATTGTTCAATGAACTTATAAATTAATTCATGAAATGCTCCAATTGGTAATGAGTCTCTTGTTCTTGGAAGTATTCAAGCAGAGACTGGATGACCTTGAAGAGAGGAATTGAGGTGGGGATTTTGCATTGCCAGGAAGTCTTCTCCTTTGGCTCTGACAGCTTTTCTGGAGAGGTTTTCTTTTTCTATTTTAAATTAGAGCTTAATATGAACATTTTTGTTGAAATCATAAAAACTTTACTCTTTTGCCCCGTGTCTCCCTATTTTTCTCTCTGCTGCTATTATTGAATTCTTTTTTCTTCCACCATTACTTTCTTAGTTGCAAACTTCTCAGCACTTCATAAGTCTTTTCACTTTGTGATCCAGACTGTCGCCTAGTGCTCTCTTGGAACCAGTGGGGAATTGAACCACCACAGGGAAAACTAGGCAACAGCCCACCCTAGGGAAGAGTTGTTGGCTCCAGAAAACGATTTCAGGATTCTCAGGTGGGCTTCTCACCAGCTGAGAAATGAGAAGTGCCCAGAAGTGTTGGGGTGGTATCTCCCCCACCTGGTTTCTTCCTGGGTTGCTTATACTACAATTTCCCAGATTTATCAATAGATTCTAGACCCTGGCTTGGCTTTAATTTCCAAGGGTGGTTTTGGAGTTTGTGTGTCTCCATAGTGCATAGAAAGAATAGCTTGCATCTGCCTGTGCGGGGCTATTGCATTATTCCACTGGCTTTCTGCCCCCCCGCCCCGAGCTTGCCTGGGTAATGTTCTTCCCTTACAAATTTCATCTCGCTGCACTGTGCATCGAAACGACGCAGTTATGGAGCGCACAGGGAAAAAAATTATAATGCCATTAAAAGTTATCATAAATTTCAGATCAGCATCACTTCTAATCCGATACACAATTTTACTGCCTCTATAAAGTAGGTGATTTGCAGTGGTCTGAGGCGTCTCCTGGAGCGTTTTACTTCTTTTTAAATTAAACACACCAACTTTGTGCTGAATTCAGAGTGTGGACATAAAAAAGGGGGTAAAAAGGAGAGGGAAGGGACATCAGATGGGAATTGCAATTGAATCTTTATATATGCCATCTTGGCACTGTGGTACTAAATATAGTGCCAGGTAAATAGATGTGCTGAAATATTCAGAATAAAAAACAAATGTTCCAATAGCAGAAGCGTGAGCCCTGAGAATGTTTCCACAGTGGGTGTGCTTAAAATAATAAAATACTGTTGTTTAAAACTACTCAATCCTAGAAAACCCTATGTTGTAAAAAATATAGCACTGGTCTATGTGTGAGGGTCTATGTGTGTTGAACATGTATATGTATATAAAAACTCCTAGGAAATTAAACAGAATATAAGGGGCTTGATTTTACTGGTTGGAAGGTTACACTGATTATTTCGTTGAGGTACACTAACTCTTCCTAGAAGTTTAGGACATCAGAAGTTGTCATTTACTAAGTGACAACTCAATATTCTGAAACGTAATGCCTCTAGCAAGGACTGAGCCATGAGCCCACATGGAGAAGAGTGTACTCAGGTATGTGGAGATGGTGGTACCTGCTCAAGAGCTAGTATGAAAGGGAGCTCCATTCACAAGGTTCTGGAAGAAACGATTTGAGTGAATTGTGACATTGCTTTTTCCCCACACCCTAGTGTGCTGGCCATTCTTATCTTCTAAGAGTGCTACTATGTACCGGGTGTATGATGCTCTGTGCTAAATAATAAGGCACAAAGGAAAAACAGATCCATAGTCTACCAGCAAGGAGCTCATATCCTACAGGGGGCGCCAGAGAGTGTGAACTCCTGATTACAGTAGAGTGTGTTCAACGCCAGGGATGCCAGCGCCCACCGACAGTTTATGGAGCAGAGGAAACCACACGTCTGCCATGACAACAGGGAATACAGCACCTTCAATGCAATTAAATATCTTTCAAATTGGGTCTAAGTTCTCCAGTTTGAATATTTTCAGCAATAGTATTTATCAGTTAACAATAAAATAAACAAATAGGTATTACATTCTGGTTACTGCATGTTTTCCTTTCCACGTTTGTCCCTAGAGCTCAGCCTGTGCCTGGAGCAGGCAGAAAGGAATTGAATATATTTTGAATTAATGAAGTTTGTGATAGAAAATGAATAAAACTCAGCATGCAAAGCATTTTGCATTGGAAAGATACTCTGACTTAGGATATGTCATTTAATCCTTAACAATGAGGCAGGTACTATTTTCATTTTACTGATGAGGAAACAAAGATTTTCTGAGGTCAAGTGATTTTTTTTTCCAAGAATTTGACAGATTGGACCATATCCAGATCATCTGCTGTAAGTCCTGCTCTATTCCACATCAGCTGGGTTTTGTCTGATTCACATGCACAGAACCTGGTGTGGACATTTTGTTGAGTCTCAGGGAGGGCTGTGACAACTTGTTCATCTCAGGGTCAACTGCCAGGCTTTGTGTAAAACTAAGGACCTGGAAACACAGTTGCCTGTAACGATGGTGAAGAATAATTACTGCCATGGTGCCTAATGGATTGGTGATAACAGAGCAGGTGGACAGAAAGCTTTGATCATGGCACAGTGCTGGAGTCAAGTAATAATGCATAGCATTGATGGGACACTTAATGCCTTTCAGGATATTGCCATTTCCTTTAGTCCTTGTTATAATTCAACAAAGTAGAAACTATGATTATCATCCTTATGCTATTGACTAAAACATCAAAGCACAGAGAGATAAAAAAAATTTGCCTAAGAGTACCGAGGGGAACATACCTGTAGATCGCATGTTGTGCTAACAGGTATTTGATGGGTTGGGACATGATCCAACTTAGGGAGTACTTACCCTGTTGTGTGTGAAGAAGGACTGAAGGAAGTCGTCTGGTGTGTGCTATCACCAGAGAGTCTCGCATTGCTGAGCTCACGAGGGACAGTTGCATATTTGCACTGTATTTTGTATTTGGAAAACAGATTGTATTTGTATAGTAGGCTGGCAAAGCTGGAACTTCTGATGTAAAATGAAATCACTTGTGAACTGTAAATACCTATTAAATAATTCATGCATTTAAGAGATTAATTTGCCAAACTTTTGTTAAGTGCCTACTAATGTGCTAGATACCCTGATTGGTGCTAATTTATCACAGTTCATTTGTCTTTAGTCAAGTCAGATTACCTTACCTAAAGTATGCTTTAGGTAATCACGTGACCTCATAGAATCTTTGTTTCCTCAGCAGTAAAATGAAAATAGTACCTGCCTCATTGTTAAGGATTAAATGACATATCCTAAGTCATACCTAAAGTTACTTTAGCCTTAAATTTTAAAAAATCAGATCAATTGTATTTATTTAACATATTGCATTGTTGAAATTAAATTACAAATAATGACTTTAATAACAAAAATATTTATTTAATGATAGGAAACATTTAGCCACTATTTATTTATTTTTTTCTTTTTTTGGTACTGGGGATTGAACTCAGGGGCACTCAATCACTGGGCCATGTCCCCAGTCCCATTTTATATAGTTTTTAAATTTAGAGACAGGGTCTCACTGAGCTGCTTAGTGCCTCACTGTTGCTGAGGCTGGCTTTGAACTCATAATCCTCCTGCCTCAGCCTTAGCCTCCTGAGCTGCTGGGATTACAGGTGTGTGCAACTGTGCCCAGCTCCATCATCTATTTTTATTTATGTTTTTTCCAATGTTGACTTAAATATACTATTATAGGAAATATTTATGTGCACTGGTATATTTTGTAATATACTAACAACTTTAAGACTTGACTACTTGAGCTAATTAGACTTCTATCATGAAACTTTGTCATAAGAAGTTCTTTGATGTTGAGTTTTTGTTTTTTTAAATTTAAATTAATTTTAACAGGTACATGAAACACAAAAACTACATATTTATGGGTACCATGTGATATTTTGATATATGTATACTTTGTAAAATGTTTAAATCAGGCTAACTATAATTATCTTCTCATTTATCTCTTTATGGTAAAAATATTAAATTCCTTTCTTCTAGATTTTTGAAACATGTCGAATATTATTGTTATCTCTAGTCACCATATTGTGCAAAAGCACACCAGAACTTCTTTCTTCTATCTAACTATAATTTGGTACCCACAGAACAACCTTTCCCTACTCAGTATTCTGCTTAGTCTCTGGTAATCACCACTCTATTCTCAACTTCTATAAGATCAACTTTTTTAGGTTATTCATATGATTGAGATCATGAAGTACTTGTCTTTTTTGCCTGGCTTCTTTAATTTAGCATAATGATCTCCAGTTCTATCCACAAATGATGAGATTTTACTCTTTTTTATGGCTCAGCAATATTCTACCATTTGTATATACCACATTGTTTTTATCCATTCATCAGCTGATGGACACTTGAGTTGTTTCCATTTCTTGGATATTGTGAATAGTGCTTCAAGGGACACAGGGGATCAGACGTCTCTTCAACATACTAGTTTCCTTTCCTAGTCATGGCATTGCTGAGACATATGGCAGTTCTTTTACAAAAATTTTTGAGGAATTTCTTGTTTTTCTGATTGTACATATTATAGGATCACATTGGTCATGCAGTCATATATAGACATGAGGTAATAATGTCTGTTTCACTCTACTATCCTTCCTACCCCCATACCTACCCTTCACTCCCCTCTACCTAATCTAAAGTAATTATTCTTCCCTAGTACCCCACCCATTAGCATCCACATATCAGAGAAAACGTTCAGCCTTTGATTTTTTTTGGGTTTGGCTTATTTCTCTCAGCATGATATTCTCCAACTCCATCCATTTACCAGCAAATGCCATAATTTCATCCTTCTTTAAAGCTGAGTAATATTCCATCATATACATATATCACATTTTATTTATCCATTCATCTGTTGAAGGACACCTAGTTTGGTTCCATAGTTTAGCTATTGGGAAATAAGCTGCTGTAAACATTGATGTGGCTGCATCACTGTAGTATGTTTATTAAAGTCCTTTGAGTATAAAACGAGGAGTGGGCTAGCTGGGTCAAATGGTGGTTCCATTTCAAGTTTTCTGAGGCATCTCCATACTGCTTTCAATAATGGTTGCACCATTTTGCATTCCCACAACCAGTGTATGAATTTACCTTTTCCCCCACGTCCTCACCAACATTTATTGTTGCTTGTATTCTTGATAATTGTCATTCTGAATGGAGTGAGATGAAATCTTAGAGTAGTTTTGATTTGCATTTCTCTAATTGCTAAAGATGTTGAACATTTTTTCACGTATTTGTTGATCAATTGTATCTTCTGTGAAGCGTCTGTTCAGTTCCTTAACTTGTTTATTGATTGGGTTATTTATTTTAATTTTTTTTGGTCTTAAGTTTTTTGAGTTCCTTACATATCTTGAGAGTAATGCTCTAACTGAGGTGCATGTGCTAAAGATTTTCTCCCAATCTGTAGGCTCTCTCTTCACATTATTGATTGTTTCTTTCACTGAGAAGAAGCTTTTTAGTTTGAATTCATCTCATTTATTGATTCTTGATTTAACTTCTTGCACTTTAGGGGTCTTGTTAAGGAAGTCAGATTTTAGGCCAACATGGTGAAGATTTGGACCTACTTTTTCTTCTAGTAGTTGCAGGGTCTCTGTTCTAGTGCCTAAGTCCTTGATCCATTTGAGTTGAGTTTCATGCAGGCTGAGAGATACAGGTTCAATTTAATTTTGTTATATGTGGCTTTCCATTTTTCCCAGCATCATTTGTGGAATAAGCTGTCTTTTCTCCAGTGAATTTTTTGGCACCTTTGTCTAGTATGAGATAACTGCGTTTGTGTGGGTTTGTCTCTGTGTCTTCTACTCTGTACCATTGGTCTACATGCCTGTTTTGGTGCCAATACCATTGTTTGTTTGCTTTTTTTTTTTTTTTTAACTATAGCTCTGTAGTATAGTTCGAGGTCTAGGATTATGATGCCTCCTGCTTCACTTTTCTTCTTAAGGATTGCTTTGGCTATTCTGGGTCTTCTATTTTTCTAAATGAATTTCATGATTCCTTTTTCTATTTCTATGAACAATGTCATTGGAATTTCAATAGGAATTGCTTTAAATCTGTATAATGCTTTTGGTAGTATGGCCATTTTGAGAATATTAATTCTGCCTATCCAGGAGCATGGGAGGTCTTTCAAGTTTGTCTTCAATTTCTTTCTTTAGTGTTCCATAGTTTTCATTGTAGAGATCTTTGAACTCTTTTGTTAGATTGATTTTCAAGTTTTTTTTTTTTTTTTTTGAGGCTACTACAAATGTGGTAGTTTTCTTAATATCTCTTTCAGTGGATTCATTACTGATGTATAGGAAGGCATTTGATTTATGGGTATTGATTTTATATCCTGCTACTTTGCTGAATTCATTTATTAGTTCTAGAAGTTTTTTGGTGGAGTTTTTTTGATCTTCCAAATATAGAATCATGTCATCAGCAAACAGTGATAGTTTGAGTTCTTCTTTACCAATTTGTATACTTTTAATTTCTCTCTTTTGTCTAATTGCTCTGGCTAGAATTTCAAGGTCAGTGTTGAATAAAAGTGGTGAGAGAGCGCATCCTTGTCTTGTTCCAATTTTTAGAGGAAATGCTTTCAATTTTTCTCCATTTAGAATGATGTCAGCCTTCAGTTTAGCATAGATGGCTTTTAAGATGTTGAGGTATGTTCCTACTATCCCTAGTTTTTCACTATTTTGAACACGAAGTGGTTTTGTATTTTGTCAAATGCTTTTTCTGCGTCTATTGAGATGATCATATGATTCTTGTTTTTAAGTCTATTGGTATGATGAATTATGTTTTGCGATTATGTTGAACCAACCTTGCACCCCTGAGATGAACCCCACTTGATCCTGGTGCACTATCTTTTCTGACACC